>NW_020194561.1:0-1688 GCF_002865645.1 Hyaloscypha bicolor E | reverse complement strand
TTATATATTATATATTTATATATTTATATATTATATTTAGCTTTTGAGATTTTTAAATAAAAGAATTATATAAATTTCTATTAATTTATTTAATTTATTATTAAATAAAAGAAAAGAAAAATCGAAAATATATAAGCCGAAATATATAAGCCTTTAAAATATATAAGCTATTATAGTCGTTTTATAACTACTTTATAGCTACTTTATTTAAATCTTACTAGAATTTTCTTAAAAATCTTTCTCTTATATATTAAGCTTATTAAAGCTCTTATTGTTTTTATAATTATATAAATTATAATTAATATATATATAAGAATTTAAATAATTTTAAAAAATTAAGAATTATAAAAGTTATATTTAAAGATTTCAAGAATTTCAGAAATACTTTCAAATTTCTAAACAAGAAAATAATATTAAAAAAAGAATTTCAAAATTTAATAAATAAAAGAATTCTAATTAGAAGAATTCTAATTAATTTAAATTAAAGAAAATAAATAGAAAAGTATATAAGCTATTTATAAGTTTACAAATATTTTATATTATAAATAATTTATTATATAATAAATAAAAAGTAATAAAAAAATTAAATATAATATTATTTTAGAATTTTAATAAAAGTATTATTAGTAGCTTTAATAAATATAGAAACTATTATCTAAAGATAAAAGCTTAATAGACTAAAAGTAATTCTTTTATTAAAATTCTAAAATAGTATTATAAATAATATTTAATTTATTTTTATTTTATATATAATAAATTATTTATAATATAAGATATTTATAAACTTATAAATAACTTATATATATTTTTTTTAATTATTTTCTTTAATTTAAATTAATTAGAATTCTTCTAATTAGAATTTTTTCTTTAATATTATTTTCTAGAAAAAGTTATATATATTCTAGAACTCTAATAATTTATTAATCTGAAAGAAAATATAACTTATTTTAAAAGTTTTATAATTATATAATTTTTTTAATAATTAGAAGAAAAAATAAAGTTATATAAATAAAGAAATTTCTATATTATAAAAATTATTATAATAAAATAGTAAAATAATAAAATATAAATCTTATAAGTTTATTATAATTAAAAATATAAAGAAATAAAATATAACTAATAATAGCTATATTTTCTATTATATTTAGAATATAGCTAAATAAATAAACTAAAAGCTTTTATATATTCTAATTAATTAAAAATAAAATATAAAATATAATAAATTTTAGACTTATAATAAAAGTTTAAAAAAAGAAATAATAAATATTAATTAAATAATATTAATTTTTATAATTTTTATAATTTTAATAAAAAAGAATTTAAAAAAGTTAATTTTTATATTTTTAAATATACTAGATTTATAAATCTAAAATATTCTAATAAATTTGCTTTTATATTATAAAAAATAAATAATTTAAAAAAAATATTAAATATTTAAATAATTATAATATAGGCTATTATAATAAAACTTTACTTCTTTTTTCTTTTTCTTTTTTAAATATTTATAATAAGCCTTTAAATAACTTTATTTTAAAACTTTATCTATATTTTTAAATATAATAAATATATATAATAATATATATTTATTATATTAGATATTATAAATATATATAATAATATATATTTATTATATTAGATATTATAAATATATATAATAATATATATTTATTATATTAGATATTATAAAT